>NC_047107.1:131260896-131292794 GCF_902500255.1 Thalassophryne amazonica
GTGTGTGCGTGTGTGTGTGTGTGTGTGTGTGTGTGTGTGTGTGTGTGTGTGTGTGTGTGTGTGTGTGTGTGTGTGTGTTTCGTCCAGCTGGTGGCGGTAATCCAGGAAATCATCAATTTGTTGTCCGTATATAATTTGAAAGAAGAAGAGTATTGGTTGCTCAACTGTATGAACTGGAGAGAGGGTGGGGTGTGCAGGGCATTCTGGGTAAACTGTTTAAGGGCACTGATGGGCTTTCTGAAGGGAACAGGGCTTTATAATTTAGTGTAGGCATTGTGTTCATCTGGATAGGTCTGTCTAACTTTGGTGCTTCGTTTATTATTGTCTTTGTTATTTTTGCTTTTTTGCTGTTTTTTTTTCTTATGTGCACTTAACACACTCCAGAATGTAACCTCAAGTATCTATACAACCATCCGGTACAGTAGGTGGCGGTATGGACCTAAGGTGACGGTTGCCACCCGCCAATCAAAGAAGACAAGAAGGAGGAGGAGGAGAAGACGAAGAAGAAGAATTGTTGGTGGGCGTGTCGGATGCCGGAGCTTGGCGACGCAGCAGGAAGTACTTTCACACGTGCGTGTTCTCTTTCGCGGTGAGTTTTATTCTTGTTTTCTTTCTGTTTATTATTTTAACGCTGAATTTAAGGGTAACGTTAGCATTAGCCTGAACGTTTAGCTTTTTTTGGTCAGAGGTCGAGCACTTCTGTTCTTTTTTATGTTCAGATTGTGCTGAATTTAAAGTTGGCTGACTTTTCCTGAAATCACAGTGCGCCATGTTGCCAGATATGTCAAGAAACAAACCACTGTGAAAGCAACCCCAAAAAGAAAAGCCACAACAGACAGTTTTGTGGCTGTGGACAGAAAGACCGGTGTCCCTCAGACCCGGTTCAGATCCTGGTTTATAACCCGTCCTTCCCCAAAGTGAGCATGTGGCTGCTGCAGTCAGCTGAAGCCTGAGCCTGTCCTGGATCACGTCCAGAGAAACTCACCACATGGACGAAATGTCCGTCACAGTGTCAGGGATCCTCCTGATCTGAGTCTCACTAAGGTCTCATTCATTGGACACAGTCATTCCAGTGGAACCGAAAGATCCTTCACAGAGACCTGGGACCAAAGACATCCAGTCCTCACCTTAGGGCACTGGTTAGAGTCCAGGTCTGGCAACCAGACAGTGAGACAAGAAGCACCAGGACCCTGAAGACTTGGACCTTCATTCTTCTGCAGAGACAGCATCACCAGACAGTTCTGATTGAAGGTGCACTGGCACGAGCATACCTTTGCTCCACGACACAGGTCAAAGGCATGCTCGTGCCAGTGCACCTTAACACCAAGAGACCGTCTTTGACCCCATGATGACCCTGGACGTTGTTCCTGTGTGATGTCACAAAAAACCTTTAATTTCTCAGTGAACAAATGAAACGTTTGCTCTTACCTTGTGTGTGCTTTTTATATGTGTTCATGTACCGGGCCGGCTTATGTGTGTGTTTGTGTGTGTCGTTTGTCGTCATGAGGCCAGTCATGGTTTGCTCAGCCCTGCTGTTGACCTAAGGCAGGACATACATCTAGAGCTGGTCCCTGGGCGCCTAATCCTTGAATAATCACACGATCTGGCAATGCAATGCTGAGCTGCAGTCAGTGTTTTTTAGTCAAATCCAAATCCAAGCTTTCACATATTTTTCTTAATAATGTTAGTTTGGTTTGAGTCCTGATGTCACATGTAGCAGAAATGATGTCCGACTCCACCCACTGCTGATGAACTCAGTTGTGCTCAGCGAATCAAGAGCTGGGAAACACCAGACTAGACCAATCAGCGGGTAGATTTAGACACCCTGGAAGGCCAGGGGGCACTGGGATCAACTCCCGGATGCTCCCCGGCCAAAAGTTTGTGGTCTGCCAGAGATCAGTTTGTGTTTGGTCTTTAAATGAACTGAGATTTTTTTTTTCAACTTTATTCTTTTGATTGTGATTTTAAGTTGATGTATTTTCTCTTTGTGGAATCACTCAGAAAACTGTTTGAGGCCTTCAGTAAACTGTCGGTCCGTTTGTTTGAAGCCTTCAGTAAACTGTCGGTCCGTTTGTTTGAAGCCTTCAGTAAACTGTCGGTCCGTTTGTTTGAAGCCTTCAGTAAACTGTCGGTCCGTTTGTTTGAAGCCTTCAGTAAACTGTCGGTCCGTTTGTTTGAAGCCTTCAGTAAACTGTCGGTCCGTCCGTTTGTTTGAAGCCTTCAGTAAACTGTCGGTCCGTTTGTTTGTTTGAAGCCTTCAGTAAACTGTCGGTCCGTTTGTTTGTTTGAAGCCTTCAGTAAACTGTCGGTCCGTTTGTTTGTTTGAAGCCTTCAGTAAACTGTCGGTCCGTTTGTTTGTTTGAAGCCTTCAGTAAACTGTCGGTCCGTTTGTTTGTTTGAAGCCTTCAGTAAACTGTCTGTTTGTTTGAAGCCTTCAGTAAACTGTCGGGCCGTTTGTTTGTTTGAAGCCTTCAGTAAACTGTTTGTTTGTTTGTTTCAGTAGGTTGTGCTACAGGAAGTCACTTTATCTTCTGGGGACTTAAATGTGATGTCATCAGCAGCGGATCAGTTGTGTCTGAACATCAGCACCAGTTTGCCATTGTCTTCAGTGTCCAGCAGGAGGCGATGTTGTGCACAGGAGCGCTGGCTTGCGGTACATCTGTTTTCTAACTAGTCCAATGAACTGGTAACCTGCTGGATTCTCATCAATGAGACCAAAGCCATGAATCTCAAAGTACATCTACTGCAGTCCTGCAGTATCAGCTTAGTGTTTCTGCTTCTTTAGTTGTGGAGACCCCCAACAAGACCGGTCCACTTTAGGGTTGGGTATCGAGAACTGGTTCTTTTTGGGTATCATTAAAAATTGATTCGATCCACCGACTTCAATAGTCTTTTTGCTTAACAATTCCCTTATCAGTTTTTCCGAGTAGCTGTTGTTTTTAAGGGTGTTTGTCAGGAAAATGTTAACTTCTCTGTGTTGATTAAAGACCCTGCAGCGGGTCTTTAATCAACCGCTTCTGCAGCGTGACAGCACTTTGAAGCGTGAACCAATGAAGCAGTGCTTCAACCCGCTGGCTCGTTGGTTCTTTGATTCGCTGCTTTTCAGAAGCAGCAGGTTTGCTTCTTAACCCCTCTCAAAGCCATTAAAATATGTCAATCCTGAGTCACTTTTGTGCTGATTAAAGTCGCTAAGTGGGACTCTTGTCTTGTTGCACGGCTCTCCGCAGAGACAGTCTGGTTGGAATTAATAACTTCAAAACGAATTGCCGCTTTAAATAAAATGACACCTCTTTCCAAATGCTGTAATACAGACAAGAAACAACAATTGACTAAAACATTTATTTCCTCCCAAAATGAGACGTCCTGCATTCTTTATGAATTACATCCTGACATGCAGCACAGCCAACTGCAAGAGTTCAGCTCAGACGTATGGAAAGACATTCATGCCAATAATGTCTGAAAGGAAATGCTTTTGACAAAAACTACAGATTGTTTATTTCTATTTATGTCCAGAGATCAAGGATCCACCATGTAGAGTTTATTATGTCCAGAGTTTAAGGATCCAGTGACCAATTTCATATTTATTTACTTTTAAGACTCAATAAAATGTTGTTGACATAGAAAACCTGTAAAGCCTACTTTTAGTACACGATCGATAAGCGGACTCGATAATGGTATCGATATCGATGAAATCGTATCAAAACCCATCCCTAGTCCACACAAAAAAACACTTCCCCCCCCTAAGCACGTCACTGATAACCTACAAAAAAATCCCTCACCATCGGCAAAATCATGGCTCTCACTCTGGTCTGATAAGATATGATGATTTATCTGCCTTTGTAGATTCAGATTATCAATATAATCAATGTATGAATATGATTATATAGTTAAAATCAATAATAAATGCATCAGAACAAGCAACAAGTTAAATTTTTTACTCAAAAACACATCTGAAGGAGGGAGTAGCCAACCAGCACAGTCACTTCTTCCACTAGACGGGACGATGAGTTAAAACGTTCGTCACAGCCTGACCAGTGGGGCCTGGTTCTGCTTAAGTTCTAAAACCAGGTGCAGAATTCTGCCTCACATTTGGCAGGATGTCTTGTTGGCTTCCCTCAACCGTCTGCTTTGTGCACATGCATGTTGTCATAGTGACCAGTTTACATTTCTTCACGAGTGAATGTCTGAACTTGTGGAACATGTTCTGACGTGTCTGCATCTATGTCTGTGGTTCCAGAAGAGAAACAAGGCAAAGAGGAGGCGCAGCTCCTCACAGGAGGTGATCATCTCCATCAATCAGAGGAGGCTGCACACTGCAGAGGAGGAGGAGCCTCCTGCCTCACAGGTAAACCTGCAGCTTTTAGTTTACAAGTTTTACGGCATTATAAAAGCAGCCGGTCCTCAGGTCCAGTGTCAGACACTTGACCTTCTGTGGGTTGGAGAACATCCAGTCTTCAGATGACTCAAGGCTTGAGATGACCCACACACTGAGGTGTAGGGATGGTTCTCAAAACCCAGTAGTTAAATAAATAATAAAGTCTGGACCATCAATAAGCTCCACCCGTTAACAGTACTGCTTTCGGTACTGGAGAAATTCATTCATTTTCTGACGCTTTTCCGGGTCATGGTAGTAGTACAACCCCAATTCCAATGAAGTTGGGACGTTGTGTAAAATGTAAATAAAAACAGAATACAATGATTTTCAAATCCTCTTCAACATACAGTAGTGTTCAGAATAATATTAGTGCTATGTGACTAAAAAGATTAATCCAGGTTTTGAGTATATTTCTTATTGTTACATGGGAAACAAGGTACCAGTAGATTCAGTAGATTCTCACAAATCCAACAAGACCAAGCATTCATGATATGCACACTCTTAAGGCTATGAAATTGGGCTATTAGTAAAAAAAAAAGTAGAAAAGGGGGTGTTCACAATAATAGTAGCATCTGCTGTTGACGCTACAAACTCAAAACAATTATGTTCAAACTGCTTTTTTAGCAATCCTGTGAATCACTAAACTAGTATTTAGTTGTATAACCACAGTTTTTCATGATTTCTTCACATCTGCGAGGCATTAATTTTGTTGGTTTGGAACCAAGATTTAGCTTGTTTACTAGTGTGCTTGGGGTCATTGTCTTGTTGAAACACCCATTTCAAGGGCATGTTCTCTTCAGCATAAGGCAACATGACCTCTTCAAGTATTTTGACATATCCAAACTGATCCATGATACCTGGTATGTGATATATAGGCCCAACACCATAGTAGGAGAAACATGCCCATATCATGATGCTTGCACCACCATGCTTCACTGTCTTCACTGTGAACTGTGGCTTGAATTCAGAGTTTGGGGGTCGTCTCACAAACTGTCTGCGGCCCTTGGACCCAAAAAGAACAATTTTACTCTCATCAGTCCACAAAATATTCCTCCATTTCTCTTTAGGCCAGTTGATGTGTTCTTTGGCAAATTGTAACCTCTTCTGCACGTCTTTTATTTAACAGAGGGACTTTGTGGGAGATTCTTGCAAATAAATTAGCTTCACACAGGCGTCTTCTAACTGTCACAGCACTTGCAGGTAACTCCAGACTGTCTTTGATCATCCTGGAGCTGATCAATGGGTGAGCCTTTGCCATTCTGGTTATTCTTCTATCCATTTTGATGGTTGTTTTCTGTTTTCTTCCACGCATCTCTTTGTTTTTTTTTTGTTTTTTTTGTCTATTTTAAAGCATTGGAGATCATTGTAGATGAACAGCCTATAATTTTTTGCACCTGCGTATAAGTTTTCCCCTCTCAATCAACTTTTTAATCAAACTACGCTGTTCTTCTGAACAATGTCTTGAACGTCCCATTTTCCTCAGGCTTTCAAAGAGAAAAGCATGTTCAACAGGTGCTGGCTTTGTCAGGTTTGACCTCGCCTAGACATACAGGAAAGAACTCAGAGAGTTGAAATGTCTTTAGTGAGCTTTGCAAAGGGGAGACGCAACAGAGGCTGGCAGCTTGTGCAGTTCTCCAACTGTGTCATTCTGTGCGAGGCCCTTTTATTGAGTAAAAAAAAAAACAAAGATAAGGGTGGGGGGCAACATGAGTTCACGGTTACAACATGTGCTATTAGTCATGTGCAGATACATTTGCAATCAACTGAATCATTCCAATCTTAGGTACAGAGTGAGCGGTTTTGCTGAAGCTTTCTAAATGTCAAACTGTAAACAGGCTGACTTGGCTCCTGCAGCTGTGCTATCTATCTGGGAATATCTCAGAGAAACAGTTTGCAGAATTTAAAAGAGCAGATGTAATAAGATAATAAATGAATCATGTTTGTACAGTACATTTTATCTAACATATTTATCCCTCCTGTTTATTGTTTATTACATCTCAACCACATCCAATACATTAATCACAACCACTTGTTAAGAACATTTTCAGCTGTAACATCATAGACGAATGCGGAGATGAATATAGTAACCAAAAACAAGAAGACAAAATGACAGTGAACCAATGATAAATAATTTAAATTATTATATGGTGTCTTTTATTGTTTACAGGGTGATGTCAGAACCCCAGGAATATCGACCTCGTAATCAGGTGGTTGATACGGCTGGGCATCGGCATATGGCGATTGGCGGACATCATATTCTGGTTCCTGCTCAAAATCATCGGTTGACAGTGGTTGGAAATAGGTAGTTTCTCGATGGAGGTCTCGCTGTATGACATTACATTGGACAAAGGCATTGGAGACTAATTTTACAATCATGGAACGGAGGCAAGGCACTACGCAGCAAAATAAGAGTTCAAAAACTGCAACAATGATCAATAGAGGGGTCAAAGCTCGTAGTAGAAGTTGCCACCAACTTCCTGATGTAAGCCATGACCAGAAACTCCAGCTAGGCGATGACATGTTGCTTGGACAGATTCACGGACCTCTGTCATCTCTTGTAGGGCTCGGGTGATGGCACCTCCATCAGCTGTGTTGTCCGGGATAAAGGTACAGCACGCTGTGCCCACCAAAGCACACACTCCACCGGAGGGTGCGGTCAGCTGATCAAGAACCATACGGTTTTGTAGTACCATCAGTCGCAGGGCCCTAATTTTTTCGGCGGTTGTGTTGGCCAGATCGAGTGTGGAGTTCATGAATTGCAGAAACTTCCAGCGGGTGAACTCAACTTCTAGAGCTACGAGGCTGAGCCCAACATGTGGAAGCATGCCGAATAGAGCCCTCCATCCCTGATTGAATATTCTTTTTTCACTAGGAATATGGCTGATATCAGACAGTTCTCGTTTAACGCGAATATTATGTGGTTTACGGAACTTGACGGTGGCTTTGGACCATTGGTCTTTAGGAATATGTACTACTGGTTTGTGTAAATTAATCATTCCACATCTTCCACCCCAATTGAGAGGAAGGTGAACGTAAACGTTGGTCCCGCATAGCCAGTAGTAATCAGTGGGGACTCTAGTGCCCTTCTGGGTTGGCGCTATGGCTGCACAGTAACAGCGCTTAACGTAAGGGGCCTGGGTGGTGTTACACCAGAAACGATCTGCGTCCCTGATGAGGTGAGCCTTGTTCCATTGGGTCTTATCCTGTTTACAGGTTTTATTTCTGTTGCATTCATTTTTTGCTGTTCGGTTTACATAATCGCAGAAGGTGTAGGTTAAATTGCAGGAGTGAGGTGGAAGCCACCCAAGCAGGTTTGAGCCATTCCCAATTACGCAATAATCAAAGCTATGATAAGGCGTTAAATCAGTTAACAGTAGGGGGTCCTGCACCTGGGGCCATGATAACATAGGAGGTAACCCGGAACCGGTACAGTTCTTTCCCTCCAAGGGAGACGCAGTGATTTTGTTCAGAAGTACAGAATAATTTCCTGGGTAGGTTGACAGGCTTATCAAACAATCAGTATTAACTCGAGACGTTGGAGTAGCATGTAGACCATTATGTGTGGTGGAAACAGGCATATGTGTACAGACATAACAGTTGGTACGGTTCACCAGATGTGAAGTGTAATTCACGTAGCGCCACCACATGTTGGTATGGTAAGGGTGTTGTGGTTCGTCAGGGTGGTCGATGTATCGTTTTTCTCTTCGGGTGAGAGGTTGAACAGGGGTTGATTCATCGAGAGCAGTTTCAGACAGGGCAGGTCGTTCCCACGTCTGCCACATTAGGTATCCCGGTAGACAAAAACATGCTAAGATCACAACACACCAGACTGTCCGCCAGACTCGCCCACAGCCACGGCACCTGGCACATGGGTTGGGCCTATTCTGCGGATCAGCCATTGGTGCTAGGCCACAGCATCACCTATAAACCTCTCTGAGTAAGGATCTCCCTGCTTCACTGACGTTGAGACGAGACACCACTATACGGTGAATTCCCTTTGTCTCCTGGCTTCACTGTTTTGGTATCCTGTGGCGACAGAGAATCAGTCGGCAGTAACTGTGCTTTTAACACATCCTTTTCCTGAAGTATCTTTTTCATAAAATCTGCTAAGGTCAATTCGTCATCTGCCTTTTGTAAATCTGATCCAAAGAGTGGGAGGCGATAAGGTCTACCATGCAAAATCTCAAAAGGTGACGGCCCTTGTGGCATGGGTGTGATGTGCATATATAATTTTACCAGGTCCAGGCATTCAGGCCAGGGTCGTCTTGTTTCGGCCATGGTTTTCCTGAGCCTGGACTTGATAGTCCCATTAGTTCCTTCCATGAGTCCTGCACTTTGTGGGTGATATGCACAATGATGTTTTAACTGAATGCCCAATGTTTGTGTCAGGTGTTGTATTATGGTGTTGACAGAGTGTGCTCCATTGTCGCTGTGAATTTTTTCAGGTATTCCATATGCAGGAATAATCACTTTACACAGTGCCTTTGCAACTGTCAGGGCATCTGCATGTTTTGCAGGAACAATTTCAACCCATTTGGAGAATGCATCAGTCAAAATCGGGCAGTATTTGTATGGACCACTCTGATTCAACTCAATGAAGTCCATGTGTACTACCTGGAGTGGGTATTGAGGCGTAGGAAAACGGCCCCATTTTGGTCTCAGGTTGTCTTGTGGGTTGTTTTTTTATGCAGATCAAACATTTCTTGCAGTATGTTTGTGCATAAATATTGAATCCAAAAGTTGAAAAAATGCGATTTACTTGTGATACCTTTTTTTTTTTTAGGCTTCATCCTTAAATAGGGGACACCTGATTCACACCTGTTTGTTCCACAAAATTGACAAACTCACTGACTGAATGCCACACTACTATTATTGTGAACACCCCCTTTTCTACTTTTTTTTTTACTAATAGCCCAATTTCATAGCCTTAAGAGTGTGCATATCATGAATGCTTGGTCTTGTTGGATTTGTGAGAATCTACTGAATCTACTGGTACCTTGTTTCCCATGTAACAATAAGAAATATACTCAAAACCTGGATTCATCTTTTTAGTCACATAGCACTACTATTATTCTGAACACTACTGTATATTCAATTGAATACACCACAAAGACAAGATATTTAATAAAAGAGAAAAATAACTGGTGCAACACAGAAATAAGTGCCAGGAAATTTAATAAGGTGCTGAAAGCAAAAATGTACAATGAGACTAATGTTTCGATGTGAGAGTCACATCTTCCTCATTGTACATTTTTGCTTTCAGCACCTTATTAAATTTCCTGGCACTTAATTCTGTGTTGTGCCAGTTATTTTTCTCTTTTACATATTAGTCCTATCCGGTTGCACCAGATTTGTTTGAGGGATTGAAGGTCAAGCGCATTCAATGTTGTTTTTCGGCATTGCTGCTTATGTGTAGAAAGTTCTCCAGATTCTCTGAATTTTCTTATTATATTATGGATGATGGAATCCTTAAATTAGTTGCAGTTGAATGTTAAGAAACATTGTACATAAACTGGACTATTTTTTTCACACAGTTGTTCACAAAGTGGTGATCCTCACCCCATCTTTGCTTGTGAACGGCTGAGCCTTTTGGGGATGCTCCTTTTATACCCAGTCATGACACTCACAATTAGTGTCCTCAGTTCCCAAACACTTATTGAGTGTTGTTTGAAGGAAAGGTGATGTAACACAGTGGGAAACATACCACTGTCCCAGCTTTTTTGAAACGTGTTGCAGTCATCCATTTCAAAATGAGCAAATACTTGCACAAAAACAAAGTTTATCAGTTTGAACATTAAATATCTTGTCTTTGTGGTGTATTCAATTGAATATAGGTTGAAGAGGATTTGAAAATCATTATATTCTGTTTTTATTTACATGTCACACAACGTCCCAACTTCATTGGAATTGGGGTTATAGAGCAGGGGTGGGCAATTAATTTTTACAAGGGGCCACATAGGGAGCCTGAATTATGTCCGAGGGCCACACCATGGATAACCATTACAAATTTTACAAAAACATTACCTATTTAATAGCTTTTATAGGTAATATTTATTATTGTAATATGTAAATATTTAAATATACCTAAATAAACCTCTCTAATGATTTGCAACACACAAGCTTGACATTTTTAATATATGTAATAATAATCAGACCTCATAAGGGCCGGGCAGGTGACATGCAAAGGGCCGCATGTGGCCCCCGGGCCGCAGTTTGCCCAGGTCTGTTATAGAGGGACTTCCGGGTTGGTTTTCTGGTGTGGCAAGGCAGCTCCCAATATATGATTTATGTAAACCCCTTAAAGGACTATTCTCTGAAATAATTAATTGAAGGAAAAATCACAGTTAATGGAGCTCAACTAGATGAAAGCAAGACAGAAAGCAAAACGTGGATCAAACTCGGGGAAAATACAGTCACAAGGTGTAAAATATTTCCGAGCTAGTAACAGAGCTAACTTCTGAAGAGGGCGACGCAACGACGAATAAGAGTTTCGTTGAGTCATTCCAAGAGATATTAGGGACTATATAATAAAGACAAGTATCAACATCAGTGGAGGAGGCCGAGCGGCGCATAATGGAGTCTGAGGATTGTTTACAAACCCTGGAAGACGCTACTTTGGAGCTTTTTGATTTACAAAAACAGTTGATGGACAGACTAACGGATCAAGAGAGCCGATCAAGGAGGGACAACATTAGGATTCACGGAGTAAAAGAAAAAGCCAAGGATGAAGCCTCGTCCATGATTGCTTTTATTGGATCCATGTTAAAAGAGAAACTCGGCTTCCCAGCGTCACAAGGCCCCCTCAGGACGCTCCCCCGCGGTCGATTGTGGTAAAATTCAGCAGCTACGGGATGAAAGAAATGATCATCAAGGCAGCGTGGCAGAAGAAGGGATTCAAGTTTGAGGGCAGAAAGATCATCATTGATCACGACTACGCACCCGAAATTTTGAGACAGCGGAAAGAGTATGCGGAAATAAAGAGAGTGCTTAAAGAGAAGAAAATATGTTTCCAAATGCCATTTCCAGCAAAGCTCCGTGTATTTTATGAAGAAGGGACAATGACGTACAACACAGCAGAGGAGGCATTGAAGGATTTGGTGGCCAGAGGCTTCCAGGTGTCTGTTAGTGAACCAGCGGAGAATGTGGCCGAGAGGATGAAGCGCCTCCAGTGGCGCTTGGCAGGCAGAGCCAACGGTAGAGGAAGGAAGGCAGATACAGCGCCTGGATATAGACAGAAACTGCAAGCTTTCAAGACTTAAAGGACTGACCATTATAAGTAGGATGAAAAATGATTTAAAGGTGAGGACTAAAATAACCGACTTTATAGAAGGACAGGAGTGTGTGTCTCTTGTTTAAGGGTTAAATTGTCGGGGCGGTTTATGTTGAATCTGCCAGTGGCGCATGCATCATGTATCATGTATTGTTACATGGGAAACAAGGTACCAGTAGATTCTTACAAATCTAACAAGACCAAGCCGTGATAGCCGTGATTTTCATGGAGCATGTTTTTGACTGTCAAAAGATCGTCCACGAATGTCACTCACCACCCTCATTTCGCCTCATGTCGTGGAGGTCGCAGCTGAGCGTGTTGATCTGTCTTGATTAGTGGTGATCCTTAATATAGCGTGACAGCATTCTTCTCTGACGTGCGCACAATTAACCCCTGCTACACCGCATTCAGTTTCATTGCTGCAGGATGCTGAAGGACAGTGACGCCAAGTCAGCTAAAAGTTTAGTTCCAATGCTCCTCAGCACGCTCCTGCAGGTGTTCTACCTGCTGCTGTGCCTGATGTTTGGCAAAACGAGCGAGACGAGAGCCGCGTGGAGCCACAAATCTGGCTCTCTGTCTCCTCCTCCTCCTCTCTGCGCCACTCCACGGCACAGAGCCCAAGTAAGCATGCAGTCACAAAGTTCTTCTGCTGTGGATTTAAAGGAGCAAACTGGAGCGATCTGAATTGTTCAGCAGCTGATGGATGAATATGGATGTGTGTGTGGCGACAATTCACCTCATTCACAATGTAACAGAACTTAACGATGTGCTGTTACGCGCGATAGCGTGCAACAACTCGGAAACTTATTCTTGACCGTGCGTAATGGTTCCTGATAAGTCTCCAGGAACACGTGCCATTAATGGTAATGCGTGGTAACAGGTTGCAGCAGTTCCTGAGGAAACCTGACGCCTCTGCCCCGAATCATCACATTCATGATCAGCGGCCAAGAATGTTTACTCATGGCATTCGTGACTTGTCGTTATGTGTAAACGCAGCATAAAGGGAGAAGACGGTGAATATATAAAAAGGAAATGGGAAGTGGAGGCTAATATTAAATTGACCAAGGAGGAATGGCACAGTATAAATCAACAAATATGGAAAACAACATCCTCTTTAAAGTGGAGAGAGCATGGTCTGAAGAATACGGTTAGATTTTTTTTTAGAACTCCAGCACAGGCAAAATATCAGGATATGAGCTGTTAGAGACGGTATGGGGAAGTAGGAGTGAAACACGTTCACATCTTTTGGAGTTGTCCTTTAATTATAAACTATTGGAAAGACATTAAATCTGTATAGATAAGGTGCTTCAAACAAACCTTCCTTTCACTTTTGAAACATTTTATTTGGGGAAAATTGATGTGAATCACCAAAAGAATTTGAATTTTAAAATGTTGAGATTGATGTTATAGGCGAGAAATAAAGGGCATCACAAGAAATTGGCTAAAAACTATAGGGCCCAAAAAAGAAAACTGGTTTGATGTAATGCATGACATGTATATGATGGAGAAATTGACCTACGTTGTGCGTATGGAAACAACAATTTGACAGCATATGGAAAGGATGGTTGAATTTTATCAGATTATTCAGATCTGATTTTGTTTGAATGTTCTTTTAGTTAATCCTTTGTTTTATGCTACCTTCGTCCTTGTGTGTGTGTGTGTGTGTGTGTGTGTGTATATAATATGAATCTTGATGTTTCGGTTAGTGTTTAAAAAAAAAAAAGAGACTATTTTAGAACTGCATTGATCCCATTGTAAGCGTATGCAAAGTTTTAAGATAACTATGTGTACCGAATGGCAACAACCATAAAACGATAATTAAAAAAAAAACGGGAATTGGGATTGTTGATCGAGGAGCTTATCCTGCACTTCCCTGTCTTCAGCCAAGTTATTTAACTCCTAAATAAAATGGTAAATGGACTGCATTTATATAGCGCTTTTCCATCTGCATCAGACGTTCAAAGTGCTTTACAATAATGCCTCACATTCATCTCCCTGGGAATCTTGAGCCATTCCCAAACCAGCTGGGAAATATAATCCCTCCAGAAAGTCCTGCATCTTCCCTGGAGGCTCCTCCCGGTTGTAGGTGCCTAGAAGACCTCCTCAGGGAGACAACCAAAGGCGTCCTCAGTAGGTGTCCAAACCAACTCAAGTGGCTCCTTCCAATGTGAAGAAGCAGCAGCTCTACTCTGAGTCCCTCCTGGACAGGTGACCTTCACCCTGTTCAGGAGTGTAAGTCCAGATATCCGACAGAGGAATTTCATGTCTGCTGCTTGTATCCACAAGCTTATTCTTTTGATCACTGCACAAAGTTCATGACTCTAGGTGAGGACAGGAGTATAAATCGAGTGTCTTGCCTTCTTGCTCAGCTCCTTCTTCACCAAGATGGTCTGGTAGAGCATTCTTAAAACTAAAGCAAGGCTTTAGTTTTATTGATAACTGGCCTTTGTTCTGGGGACACAGTCTTGCTGGGGCCTTGCTGTCTACAAAATTGCGCCAGCCACCTATTTAATGATGTGAGCCTGCTAAACGCCTCATCAATACTCCAGGAGGGGAGGGGACCAGAGACTATTAATCGATGTCGACACATCTTTCTGACAAGGTCACAAGTCCACTCTGTGCCTATTTTTGTGACCTCTGAGTGCCTGACATCATTGGTGCCGACGTGAATAACTATGTGACTGTATCTTTTGTCATATTCCTTTGTCTGTCTTCCCTTCTGCAGCATCAGCACCCTAAAATGGGAGGCAATGTCAGGAGCTCTGGCCCCAGCAATACATTTAACGTCAGCAGGCATCTGTAACCTGACTTTGCGGGTGATATAATCCCCTATCACTAAAGTCTGGTGTTTCAGCCTGGAGATAGGAGTGGAAGTCACCCATGGCCTCAAAGAACTCACATCAGACATAACTAAGGGAGGAAACTGGCTCACAGTTCGCAGTGGCAAGTGGGATTGGGTTACCACAACCGGAGACCAAGCCCTACGTGACTTCCTCTGACTAACCACAGTCCAAAAGCCGTCCTCCACAGCTGGTGTTTCTAGGCTGATGCTAACGGGCACACTAGCCGGCCCAACACTAACCTCATCTGGAGTGCCTGTAACATCTAACTCCACTGAGCTAAGAAGCTGTTCTAACTTATGGACACCCTATCTGCCATCATCACACAGGATTAATGTAAAGTGTAAAGTAGTGTACTTTATGCACCAGAAGACTCAAGACTATAGCTAAGCAAGCGTGATCTAACCGCTAGCGAAAATGCTAACCACTCCCAAGATTTACACAGGAGTAAATTAATGAGCTAAAATTCACTGCACTTGCACTGAAAAACTAACAGAAGTATTAGACTGGTAAAAACAGCAATGAAAGAAATGGGAGGAAGTCGAGCTAGCTAACTGCTAGTGATTCACAGCAGGAGGACTCCAGTTAAATAAAATTCACAGTAGATGCACTTAAAAAACAAAATAAGTGTTTAACAGAAATAAAAGAAACGTGTCGAGATAAGAAGAGCATCAAAACAGCAAACTCTCCGTCTGAAGCAAGTTGCCAGATCTGTGAGCCAGCCCTGTTCTGTGGAATGATCTCCCTGCATCAATAAAACAGTCAGATTCTGCAGAGACTTTCATGTCCAGACTTAAGACACATTTATTTTCCCTTTCGTATGGCTAGCATACTGGCATAGTATGTTACTATGCTTTTAACTCTTTTAATTCATTTTATTAGGAAACGGAGCGTGGCCGCGGCCTCAACTTTATCTAAATTCTGGTCTGTTAGTGAAACTTAGGGCTAGTGGCCAGCGATCACCTTAGTATTTCTTCTGTTTTTCTTGTTTAATGCTGACAAATTATACTGTATTTCTTGTCTTTCTGATGCCTGATTGTTTTTTTTCTCTCTGTTTGAGGTGCAGCTCCATCCAGAGATGGGTGTGGTGTCTGTTTCTGTAACCCTCCTGTCCTGTGCACCGACAGCAGTTCTTGTATAGTCATTGTGTGAATTGTTCTGTAATTTATGTCTGTATCATGGCCCAAACAGAGGGTCACCCCTCTGAGTCTGGTCTGCTTGAGGTTTCTTCTTCAAATCATCAGAGGGAGTTTTTTCTTACCACTGTCGCCTGTGTTCTTGCTCTGGGGGTTGGTAAGGTTAGACCTTGTGTGAAGCGCCTTGAGGCAAGTTTGTTGTGATTTGGCGCTAAATAAATGAAATAAATTGGCATTGAAAATTGAATGGCTTCTCTTGAACCTGAGGTTGGACTAACGATCTTCTGTCCAGTCACAGTCCACTCTTTTAAAGATGGGACAACTACCTCAGTTTGCCAATACTGGAGAAAATACTGAAATAAAGTTACCGTTGCTACATAGACAAGAACTCTGTCTCCATTTTTTGGAGTCGTGGTGGTCTGAACAGTCCCTGGATGACCAGGGGCACTGATTGGTTCAAAACAGCAGTGTCATGGCTTGCTGATGTTGATTTGTTAAATTGTAAAGAAAAAAAAAATGTTAATTCTGTTCTTAATGTGATTCTCTTTTTTGTTTTGTTTTTGTTTTTTCCTCTGGAAGTACTGATAACAATACAGTTAAAGTACCGGGCCGATAAACGGTACCATTAAAATCTTGGCAATGTCCATCCGTGCTCAGGCGTCATGGGTGTGTTCACCCCACAATTCAGTGTCAGGCACATGTGGCTCTGGGGCGGGGCCTGGGTATGTTGGACATTGGGGCCCAAAGTGTTCCTGGTGATGCCTGTGCCCCAGTTCCTTCACCGTGTCGCTCTACGTACTCGCACAATAGTCCTCGGGGAGAGTCCCTGGGTTGGGGGTGTGGTCTGTGAGGTGATAAACCTCCCACACATCTCAACAAGTGGTTTTTCTGAACTTGAGGAGTGTTCTGACATGTCTGCAAACAGCTGGCTGTAACCATGACAGTGGGCCTAAATCTGTCTGTGGTTCCAGAAGAGAAACAAGGCAAAGAAGAGGAGAAGCAGCTCATCCCAGGATGTGAACATCTCCACCAATCAGAACAGGCGGCACACAGCAGAGGAGGCGGAGCCTCCAGCCTCACAGGTAAACCTGCAGCTTTTAGTTTACAAGTTTTACGACAACATTATAAAATCAGCCGGTCCTCAGGTCCAGAGTCAGACACCCGACCTTCTGTGGGACGCAGGGCACCCTGGTCTTCAGAGGACTGTGACCACTCTATTCAGTTTCTTTCCACAGCTGCAACTCACAGCATGAGTCCTCTCGGGGGTTAGACCTGACCCGTGGTCCTGCACCGCAGCTCAGGTCTAACAACTTTATATTTTTCAATCAATCAATTTTTTTATATAGCGCCAAATCACAACAAACAGTTGCCCCAAGGCGCTTTATATTGTAAGGCAAGGCCATACAATAATTATGTAAAACCCCAACGGTCAAAACGACCCCCTGTGAGCAAGCACTTGGCTACAGTGGGAAGGAAAAACTCCCTTTTAACAGGAAGAAACCTCCAGCAGAACCAGGCTCAGGGAGGGGCAGTCTTCTGCTGGGACTGGTTGGGGCTGAGGGAGAGAACCAGGAAAAAGACATGCTGTGGAGGGGAGCAGAGATCGATCACTAATGATTAAATGCAGAGTGGTGCATACAGAGCAAAACGAGAAAGAAACAGTGCATCATGGGAACCCCCCAGCAGTCTACGTCTATAGCAGCATAACTAAGGGATGGTTCAGGGTCACCTGATCCAGCCCTAACTATAAGCTTTAGCAAAAAGGAAAGTTTTAAGCCTAATCTTAAAAGTAGAGAGGGTGTCTGTCTCCCTGATCTGAATTGGGAGCTGGTTCCACAGGAGAGGAGCCTGAAAGCTGAAGGCTCTGCCTCCCATTCTACTCTTACAAACCCTAGGAACTACAAGTAAGCCTGCAGTCTGAGAGCGAAGCGCTCTATTGGGGTGATATGGTACTACGAGGTCCCTAAGATAAGATGGGACCTGATTATTCAAAACCTTATAAGTAAGAAGAAGAATTTTAAATTCTATTCTAGAATTAACAGGAAGCCAATGAAGAGAGGCCAATATGGGTGAGATATGCTCTCTCCTTCTAGTCCCCGTCAGTACTCTAGCTGCAGCATTTTGAATTAACTGAAGGCTTTTAGGGAACTTTTAGGACAACCTGATAATAATGAATTACAATAGTCCAGCCTAGAGGAAATAAATGCATGAATTAGTTTTTCAGCATCACTCTGAGACAAGACCTTTCTGATTTTAGACATTTTGCGTAAATGCAAAAAAGCAGTCCTACATATTTGTTTAATATGCGATTTGAATGACATATCCTGATCAAAAATGACTCCAAGATTTCTCACAGTATTACATGAGGTCAGGGTAATGCCATCCAGAGTAAGGATCTGGTTAGACACCATGTTTCTAAGATTTGTGGGGCCAAGTACAATAACTTCAGTTTTATCTGAGTTTAAAAGCAGGAAATTAGAGGTCATCCATGTCTTTATGTCTGTAAGACAATCCTGCAGTTTAGCTAATTGGTGTGTGTCCTCTGGCTTCATGGATAGATAAAGCTGGGTATCATCTGCGTAACAATGAAAATTTAAGCAATACCGTCTAATAATACTGCCTAAGGGAAGCATGTATAAAGTGAATAAAATTGGTCCTAGCACAGAACCTTGTGGAACTCCATAATTAACTTTAGTCTGTGAAGAAGATTCCCCATTTACATGAACAAATTGTAATCTATTAGACAAATATGATTCAAACCACCGCAGCGCAGTGCCTTTAATACCTATGGCATGCTCTAATCTCTGTAATAAAATTTTATGGTCAAAAGTATCAAAAGCAGCACTGAGGTCTAACAGAACAAGCACAGAGATGAGTCCACTGTCCGAGGCCATAAGAAGATCATTTGTAACCTTCACTAATGCTGTTTCTGTACTATGATGAATTCTAAAACCTGACTGAAACTCTTCAAATAGACCATTCCTCTGCAGATGATCAGTTAGCTGTTTTACAACTACCCTTTCAAGAATTTTTGAGAGAAAAGGAAGGTTGGAGATTGGCCTATAATTAGCTAAGATAGCTGGGTCAAGTGATGGCTTTTTAAGTAATGGTTTAATTACTGCCACCTTAAAAGCCTGTGGTACATAGCCAACTAACAAAGATAGATTGATCATATTTAAGATCGAAGCATTAAATAATGGTAGGGCTTCCTTGAGCAGCCTGGTAGGAATGGGGTCTAATAAACATGTTGATGGTTTGGATGAAGTAACTAATGAAAATAACTCAGACAGAACAATCGGAGAGAAAGAGTCTAACCAAATACCGGCATCACTGAAAGCAGCCAAAGATAACGATACGTCTTTGGGATGGTTATGAGTAATTTTTTCTCTAATAGTTAAAATTTTGTTAGCAAAGAAAGTCATGAAGTCATTACTAGTTAAAGTTAATGGAATACTCAGCTCAATAGAGCTCTGACTCTTTGTCAGCCTGGCTACAGTGCTGAAAAGAAACCTGGGGTTGTTCTTATTTTCTTCAATTAGTGATGAGTAGAAAGATGTCCTAGCTTTACGGAGGGCTTTTTTATAGAGCAACAGACTCTTTTTCCAGGCTAAGTGAAGATCTTCTAAATTAGTGAGACGCCATTTCCTCTCCAACTTACGGGTTATCTGCTTTAAGCTACGAGTTTGTGAGTTATACCACGGAGTCAGACACTTCTGATTTAAAGCTCTCTTTTTCAGAGGAGCTACAGCATCCAAAGTTGTCTTCAATGAGGATGTAAAACTATTGACGAGATACTCTATCTCACTTACAGAGTTTAGGTAGCTACTCTGCCCTGTGTTGGTATATGGCATTAGAGAACATAAAGAAGGAATCATATCCTTAAACCTAGTTACAGCGCTTTCTGAAAGACTTCTAGTGTAATGAAACTTATTCCCCACTGCTGGGTAGTCCATCAGAGTAAATGTAAATGTTATTAAGAAATGATCAGACAGAAGGGAGTTTTCAGGGAATACTGTTAAGTCTTCTATTTCCATACCATAAGTCAGAACAAGATCTAAGATATGATTAAAGTGGTGGGTGGACTCATTTACTTTTTGAGCAAAGCCAATAGAGTCTAATAATAGATTAAATGCAGTGTTGAGGCTGTCATTCTCAGCATCTGTGTGGATGTTAAAATCGCCCACTATAATTATCTTATCTGAGCTAATCACTAAGTCAGACAAAAGGTCTGAAAATTCACAGAGAAACTCACAGTAACGACCAGGTGGACGATAGATAATAACAAATAAAACTGGTTTTTGGGACTTCCAATTTGGATGGACAAGACTAAGAGACAAGCTTTCAAATGAATTAAAGCTCTGTCTGGGTTTTGATTAATTAATAAGCTGGAATGGAAGATTGCTGCTAATCCTCCGCCCTGGCCCGTGCTACGAGCATTCTGACAGTTAGTGTGACTCGGGGGTGTTGACTCATTTAAACTAACTGTTTTAGTCTGTGGTGCAGTTGAAGGTGCTATATTATTTTTTCTTTTTGAATTTTTATGCTTAAATAGATTTTTGCTGGTTATTGGTGGTCTGGGAGCAGGCACCGTCTCTACGGGGATGGGGTAATGAGGGGATGGCAGGGGGAGAGAAGCTGCAGAGAGGTGTGTAAGACTACAACTCTGCTTCCTGGTCCCAACCCTGGATAGTCACGGTTTGGAGGATTTAAGAAAATTGGCCAGATTTCTAGAAATGAGAGCTGCTCCATCCAAAGTGGGATGGATGCCGTCTCTCCTAACAAGACCAGGTTTTCCCCAGAAGCTTTGCCAATTATCTATGAAGCCCACCTCATTTTTTGGACACCACTCAGACAGCCAGCAATTCAAGGAGAACATGCGGCTAAACATGTCACTCCCGGTCCGATTGGGGAGGGGCCCAGAGAAAACTACAGAGTCCGACATTGTTTTTGCAAAGTTACACACCGATTTAATGTTAATTTTAGTGACCTCCGATTGGTGTAACCGGGTGTCATTACTGCCGACGTGAATTACAATCTTACCAAATTTACGCTTAGCCTTAGCCAGCAGTTTCAAATTTCCTTCAATGTCGCCTGCTCTGGCCCCCGGAAGACAATTGACTATGGTTGCTGGTGTCGCTAACTTCACATTTCTCAAAACAGAGTCGCCAATAACCAGAGTTTGATCCTCGGCGGGTGTGTCGTCGAGTGGGGAAAAACGGTTAGAGATGTGAACGGGTTGACGGTGTACACGGGGCTTCTGTTTAGGGCTACGCTTCCTCCTCACAGTCACCCAGTCGGCCTGCTTTCCCGGCTGCTCGGGATCTGCCAGGGGGTAACTAACGGCGGCTAAGCTACCTTGGTCCGCACCGACTACAGGGGCCTGGCTAGCTGTAGAATTTTCCACGGTGCGGAGCCGAGTCTCCAATTCGCCCAGCCTGGCCTCCAAAGCTATGAATAAGCTACACTTATTACAAGTACCATTACTGCTAAAGGAGGCCGAGGAATAACTAAACATTTCACACCCAGAGCAGAAAAGTGCGGGAGAGACAGGAGAAGCCGCCATGCTAAATCGGCTAAGAGCTAGTAGCTACGCTAAGCTAGCGGATTCCTAAAAACACGCAGAGTGAATAATGTGTAAATAATTTAGAGGTGATTCAGCAGAAGGAGTGCTTTAGTTAAGGCACGTAAAGATTACACTGGGAAACAAATCGTAATCTAGATAACTAGATCAATCTAACTGCGCAGATTAAACAGCTAACAGATACAGAAAAACACCGCTGTGCTCCGGAACAGGAAGTGATACAATACCGCAGTGAGAGCCAACCATCAAATGCAGTAATATTTGATTAATATTTGAAGCAAAAATAAATAAATAAATTTGAATTTTTGCGATTTTTGTGTGTACAGGCTCCACCCCTTCAGCAACGAGATGGCAGGAAATCACAGCAGAAAAGTGAAAAAGAAGCAGGAATGTCCAGCTTCAAGACTTCCTCTTTGTTTAAACACAACCCGGATATCCCAGAATTCCACAGGTAGGCCGCCGCCCACCAGCTCCATTTGACGTGACTTGTTCCAGATGAACCTGGTTACCAAGAACTCAGGTGGTTCCCTCTTGGTCCTTCCTTCCTTTGTTCCCGCTTGGCCCTTCCGTCCTTTGGTTCCTCTTGGTCCTTCCGTCCTTTGTTCCCGCTTGGCCCTTTCTTCCTTTGGTCCCTCTTCATCCTTTGGTCCCTCTTGGCCCTTCTGTCCTTTGGTTCCTCTTGGCCCTTCTGTCCTTTGGTCCCTCTTGGCCCTTCCGTCCTTTGGTCCCACTTGGCCTTTCCGTCCTTTGGTCCCACTTGGCCTTTCCGTCCTTTGGTCCCACTTGGCCCTTCCGTCCTTTGGTCCCACTTGGCCCTTCCGTCCTATGGTCCCTCTTTGTCTTTCCGTCCTTTGGTCCCTCTTGGCCCTTCCCTCCTTTGGTCCCTCTTGGCCCTTCCCTCCTTTGGTCCTTCTCGTCCTTCCCTCCTTTGGTCCTTCTCGTCCTTCCCTCCTTTGGTCCTTCTCGTCCTTCCCTCCTTTGGTCCTTCTCGTCCTTCCCTCCTTTGGTCCTTCTCGTCCTTCCCTCCTTTGGTCCTTCTCGTCCTTCCTCCTTTGGTCCTTCTCGTCCTTCCCTCCTTTGGTCCTTCTCGTCCTTCCCTCCTTTGGTCATTCTCGGCCCTTCCCTCCTTTGGTCCTTCTCGGCCCTTCCCTCCTTTGGTCCCACTTGGCCCTTCCCTCTTTTGGTCCTTCTCGTCCTTCCCTCCTTTGGTCCTTCTCGTCCTTCCCTCCTTTGGTCCTTCTCGTCCTTCCCTCCTTTGGTCCTTCTCGGCCCTTCCCTCCTTTGGTCCCACTTGGCCCTTCCCTCTTTTGGTTCTTCTCGTCCTTCCCTCCTTTGGTCCCTCTTGGTCCTTCCTTCTTCAGTCCTGTTGTTTCTCAGGTGAAGGAGCAGATCTTCTCCAGGAACTCCTTCATGGATCTCGACCTGCATCCTCACCTGGTAATGTAAAACCCTTCCAGAGATTCCCTGATTTGTAATTTTTTGTTTTGCATGAGTCTTTTTTTGACTGTTATGTGAACAGTTCTGGGCTCTGATCACGGCTAAGACTTTAAAACAAAAATAACTCAAATAATTGTCAGTGTTTTTCACCTTTAAGGAGACACTAAGGCCCAATCTCAGTTCTCTTTTGTATGCCTTTCCCTTGGCCCTACCCCTTTAAAACAAGGGGTAAGGTGAAGGGGTATGCCTCTAGCCGTATGAATTGAGACACCCCTCTGCCTTAGGGGGGAAAAAAAAGACCTACTCGTCTCATGAGTTTGACGTCATCATGTTGTGTCCCTTAAACTGCCGTCTTCACTGTTTGTTAACATGGCAACCGAAGCGCAACTTGTTGCAGTAGCCTGTTTGCTCTTTTTGTTTTCTCATCTTTTTGCGTAAATGTGAAGAAATAGAAGTCGCAGATTTCTTCGACACTTTGCAATCATGTCTGAGAATTTTATGGTATTAATAATTTTTAATTAGTAATTAATAAATTATTAATAAAGTAATTAATAGCTAATAATAAATTAACATTAATAATACCGACAATAATTAATATTGTTAATTGATTAATACTTGATGAATTAGTAATTAATTAATTAGTAATTAAAATAAATAAACACTTGAAATATATCAGTCTGTGTGGAATGACTGAAATAAATCCACTTTTTCATGATATTCTAATTATATGTCCAGCACCTGTATGTATGTTTTGGGCTGCATCTAGTTCTGTTCACCTGATATTTCTTTTTCAAATTCTCCCATTTTTTGCATCCAGCTCTATTTCCTTTAGAAATGTCCTTGACAGATAATATCAGTCTGTCAGGACGTCAGGTTATGTGTTACACATGTACATGTGTGTAGATATTTTCCAACTTATTCCCATTGTTGAAACTTGTCCTCATTTTCTTATTAGGAGTCGAGTGTGTTCAGGGCTCCCTGTTTGTTTACAAAATACACGTTACAGACCTTGAAATCCAGCAGCAGGGGGCGCTTTTATCCAAAGATTTATGAACATACAAATTAACGTGCTTATCCTTTATCATGATTTTCTCCGTTGTGAGATATAAAAGTGTCTTATCGTAGTGTTCGTATGTATGTGCATTATAACGCTTCAGTGCACGAGCGACGTTACGATATTCTTCAGAACGACAGCAGCAGACACGTTACTGTCATAGACAACTGCCTGTAAAGTTTTTTGGCAAGTTATAACTTTCTAAACAGCGTAATTTGTAATGAAAGCCGCTTCATTTGTGCGGCTCTTTTGGCACCATGTTTGTTTCTATGGAGACAGCAGTAAGCTCCTCCTACCCCTCCAAACGGAGTGTGTATCCAGATTCACTCCAAACGGAGGGGATTGTAGCCCTCCGCCAACCCCTCTGCCTCGCTCCAAAAAGAGAATTGAGACACCCCTCTGTCTCGTGCCCGCGCAAAACGGAGGGGACGGGGTAAGAGGAAGAGTTGAGATTCAGCCTTAGACTCCTGGAGAAAGTCTCAACATGACATAACTGTACCCGAAGTCCGATCTGTGGCTGACTTAATGGCATGACGTCAAAGTTGTTTGTTGTTGTTGCTGTTTTTTTTAGTAGTTTTGTCCATTTGCCGTTTGGACGTTTACATTTTTAAGGACTTTGGATTTATCTACGGCTGGATAAATGCAGACTTCTTTTGGCTTGACAATGTGAGGGAGCCTGATTTGTTGTCATTGGCTGTTAATGTCCACCAGGTGGCGACACTGAACAAGGTCCTGAATGTCTCCACACTGACCAGGTTTGTCCATCTTCAAAGTCCTGAGCTGGTTTGGGACTTAAACCAACAACCAGCAGATTAAAGGTGTGTGTTTTTGTGCAGTGTCCAGAAACGGACGATTCCAGTTCTTCAGGCGGGACGCGATGCTGTTGTCCAGTCTCAGACGGGTTCAGGTGAGGCTTTTGTCAGAGAACGGATGTTTTGGGACATCGTCAGTCAGTACATGATGTACCTGTTAAAACCAGCGTGTCCGTCTAGGACTCGCTCTGAAAATGTTTTTTCACCAGCTGTGATCGATGTCAGCTCTTTGTTCTTGACTAACCCTCCAAACAGGAAGTGACCTTATGTGTGACACTGGATCCACGTCTACAGACTGAATTCATGTTTCCTGTCTCCAGGTAAAACCCTGTCTTACGCTGTCCCAGTGGTCCAGTGTCTTCAGTCCATGGAGCCCAAGGTCAGCCGGAGTGATGGTCCTCTGGCTGTGGTCATCGTCCCCACCAGAGAGGTTTGACTCAAACTCCAGACTGAAGACTTCCTGTTGTATTTTACAGCCTCATGAACCCAAAAGAACTGATTTCACACAAGCACAGAACCCCTGGTCCGGTCAAGACGTATTTAGACAGTATTTTGTCTGTAAACCATCACAGTGGAACTGAAGTCCAACAGTCCAAAAAACATCGTATTAATCACTTGTTATACTCAGTCCCTCCATTTTCACAGGTCTTACATCATCCTTCTTGCCACCAGAGGGGGCGCACTGTTGGTTTTTGCCTGAATTTTCTGAGGTTGGCAGGAATCTTTAATCTGCTGTGTATTCAGAAAAAACAAAACATCAAATATGTCTAAATAAGATTTAATAAACACAAAGTAGTAATAAATACAAGCCCTGAGACGTGACGGCATCCTGCTGGTTTTACTCCTCCCGTGTTCGTACACAGCCGCTGCGTAGGACATCATCCTGCTGTCTGACGCTGCGCTGGTTCTACGTCAAAGTCATTATTACTCTCTATTTCTAAGTTCTACAACGGTCAGTAAACATCTACCCATCGTCATGTTTGTGTTGCTTGATCCTTTTGTTTGTCCGTCCATAGTCAGTGATCTGGTAACGTCAGTAACACGAACGACTGGAAGCCGTTTGAAGTCCATGTCCACATCACGGGTCTCCTGTTGACACTGTGAACACAGCTGTCTGCCGTCGTCTTTTCGACTCTTCGTGGTCACACTTCTGAGTCTGTAGTCAGTGAACCTAATCTGACTGTTGACCCATTTCTGTCTGTGACTCTGTCTCTCAGCTTGCACTGCAGACTTTTCAGACCTTCCAGAAACTTCTGAAGGTAATTTTTATTCTTATTTTAATAAAACTTGTCAGGTTGATGTTTGTTAAAAGTTGGTAAATCCTGTTTTGTCCTTCTCATCTTCTGTAGCCGTTCATGTGGATCGTCCCCGGAGTCCTGATGGGAGGTGAGAAGAGAAAAGCCGAGAAGGCCAGGTACAGTTTGTGACATCACTTCCTGTTTTCTCACAAAACGTCTCTTCTTCACTTCTGTTTTGGACCTGAGACATCCAGTCCTCATCCCAGGTCACTGGTTAGAATCCAAGTCTGAGAACCAGACCGTGAGACAGGAAGCACCAGGACCCTATAGACTTGGACCTTTGTTCTCCTGCAAAGATATCAGCATTACCAAACACCTCTGACCTTTGACCTCATGACTTCAGACCCTTGTCCCAGGCATCTTGAGGATCCAGGGACATGAAGGTCACTGCTGAGATCAGTGAGCCTGTTCTTCTGCCCATGATGTGAAACCGGTCCTTCAGCCTGAGCTGCTTTTGGGAGGATTAGTGGGATTAAGACTCTAAGAACCAACGAAGAGCCGGTGAAGATATTTTTTGTTTTATGCTCTTTTTTTTTTTCTCTCTCTCTTTGTGTGTTATTTTTTTTTTTTTCAAAGCAGCAGCCTCAGCAGGTCATTTCAGAGATAAAGTACCACTTGGTGATTTTACAGCATAATTTTAGCCTGAGTTGTGACGCTTGATATTTTGTTAGCTCCACAGAAACATCAGCTCCACCACCAGACGTCAGATGTACCTCCTCATCTTGTTAATTAATGATAATGTTTAGCTTTGTTGCCCCAGAAGATTTCTCCTCGTCCATGTCTGTGTCTCTGTGTCTTGTGTTCTAGGCTGCGTAAAGGTATCAACATTCTGGTTTCAACACCGGGGCGACTGGTGGATCACATCAAACACACCCTGAGCATCACCTTCAGCGCCGTCCACTGGCTGATCCTGGATGAAGCTGACCGGTACGGCCTCAGAAACTGATCAGAAACTGTTAACCTAGCTTAGCATATTGGAGGAGTGGGGTACAATTAGTTATACCTAACAGCTAACGTTGGCTCATCTAGCCGGCCTTAGCAACTTTCATCGTAGCTTACAAAATAGTTGGTTCCTTTGTGTTTGATAACAATCTTCTCCTGTGATGTCTTATTACTTCTTATATTATACAGACCTTTTTCTTGAGCTGCTTGGGTGTGTAGGGAGAGTTCCCATGGGATAAAAAAGCTTTTCAACCTACCATCCTTGGTTCTCAAGACCAGGCACCTATGTGGAAATACTCTACTCTCCTATTTTACTCTTCCTTTTTAGATATTTAGATATACCTTAGTATACTGGCATAGTTCCACCTTAGAATTGGAATATAATATATAAGATATACCTTACTGAATTTTCATGAAGCTTGTAAACAAAAGCATTGATGTTTATTGTCATTACATTTCTGCAATGAAATTCTGGTGGCACTTTCCAAACAGCTACACACAAAAAACACAACAGCAGCTTAAAAACAAACAAACAAACAATGAACAGCTTCACAGGACAGGAACACCTTCTTAAAATACAAAAAAGGGCTTAATAAATCATTCCGGTGCTTAATGCTCAGTGAGGTAGGATAGTCTTAGATATGTGAACAGACCGTATTACTGACTGCACATGTTGATATCCATTACTGAATGTCTGTGTTTGTTGGAGCTGATGGAGGCTACAGCTCTGTTGGGAAAAGCTGTTCCTTAGCCTATTAGTCTGTGCTTTAGCTTCTTCAGGAAGAACATCCTCTGCTGAGCTTTTTTCACCAGATTGTGGGTGTGTAATGTCCATGTCAGATTCTTGGTGATGTGGGTCCCAAAGAACCTGATTGAGGCCACCATCTCCACCTCTTCTCCACTGATGTGTAGTGGGGGCTGTGAGACTCTCCTGGTCCTCCTGAAGTCCATGGTGACCTCCTTGGTTTTGGTGGTATTGAGGACCAGGTTGTTGTCTGCACACCACTCTGTCAGGTGTTTGACCTCCTCCCTGTACCAGGTCTCGTTGTTGTCCCTGATTAGGCCTACCACCATAGTGTCATCTGCAAACTTTATCAGGGTGTTGGAGGAGTGAGTGGGGACGCAGTCCTGGCTGAAGAGTACTGGACTGAGCACACACCCCTGCAGTGTGCCTGGGGTCATGGTTCTGGTGCCAGATGTCAGGTTCCCCATCCTGACATTCTGAGGTCTGTTGGTCAGGAAATCCATGAACAGAGTGAGATGGAGAGTGAGTCTGAGGTTGGTGAGGTTCTGGACCAGTTTATGGGGGATTACAGTATTAAATGCACTGCTAAAATCTGCAAAGAGCCTCCTGACATACGTGTTTGTCTGCTCCAGGTGGGTCAGGGCTGCGTGAAATGCCGTGGAGACAGCACGCTCTGTAGGTCTGTATGTGAACTGATGACTGTCCAGGTCTGCAGCGATGCTGTTTTTGATGTGTGCCAACACCATCCTCTCAAAGCACTTCATGATAACAAGGCTGAGGGCACCTGAGTGACAGTCACTGAGGGTTCTGACAGGAGGCATTTTGGGCACAGGAACAATAGTCGTCCATTTCAGGCAGGTGGGAACAGCAGCTTGTTGTAGGTTAAAGATGTCCGTGAACATCCCAACCAGCTGATCAGTGCAGGTCTTCAGTAGGCAGCCTGTCACCCCGTCTGGTCCAGCTGCTTTGGTGGTGTCGATCTGTTTCAAGGTGGATCTCACCTGGTGCAGCCTGAGGACGTGTCGGCTCCTCCTCAGACCGGATTCTTTCAGCAGGCGAGGCTCCTCCCACTGCTTATTGAAGTGAGCAAAGAAGAGGTTCAGCGTGTCGGGGAGATCTCCAGAAGAATCAGAAACCATAAGAAGCCTAGCTTAGAAAACTAGCTTAACCCAAAGACAGGAAGCCCCTCCCCTGCTGTCAGTCTTTGTGTTTTTATTGTGTCTCAAACTGTTGTCTGCTTTCAGGACTTTGGATCTGGGTTTTGAGAAGGACCTGACTGTTATATTGAACAGTTTGAATTCGTCCGTTCCAAAGAGACAGAATGTCCTGCTGTCTGCGACGCTAACAAACGGTAAGCACGCTGCCTGTCCATGTCCTCCTGTTGTCATGGAGACAGAGAACCTGGAAACCACACTCTCATGAGCGCCACTAGCTTAGCTTATGACAAGCTAAAAGTGGACCCTCTCGTTATGGCCGAACAGCTCTCCAGTTTCTGGGTTTCTGTGTTCGTACGAGCCCGCGGCCCACGTGTTTGATGAATTCCTGCGCAAAAAGTAGTTCCCAAATAATTGTGATATATTCCTGTGAGATAATGAGTATATCTCATCTAAATTAACTCTAAAATTTACCAGTAATAACTTTATAAAGAGAACTGAAGTTTTAAGAGTGATCGTAATAAATATTTAAGTAACTTAAAGTTTATGAGCAACTTCACCTGTTATTGTTCAAACACATTGTAAACAGTGACATATTGGAGTTTGATGTTGAAGAGTTCAGAAAGATACGACTGGAATGTTTTGATGACTATTTACAGTTGGAGATGAAAGACTTGGTGTTAAAGTCAGAACAAGAAGCTGCACTGAAAGACATCAATCTGGGACAAAGAGACACATTCTGTGCGTCAGTCCAACGAGAGCAGCACCCTGAGC
The DNA here is from genome assembly GCF_902500255.1 of Thalassophryne amazonica. Taxonomy (NCBI): domain Eukaryota; kingdom Metazoa; phylum Chordata; class Actinopteri; order Batrachoidiformes; family Batrachoididae; genus Thalassophryne; species Thalassophryne amazonica. The sequence continues at coordinate 131,290,315 of NC_047107.1, forward strand.
AGGGTGACTGGAAACACTGGAACCCCGTCATTAATTATTTTATTTTTTAATATTTGAGAGTTGTTCTTCAAGGCAAAAATCACTTTCTTTTTTTCCTCCTTTTGTCAGACCCCACCAGAATAATAAAAAAAAAACACATAAAACCAGAATTTATTGACTTAAAAACAGGGATGAAAAATCTGCTTTTTGGTTGATTTCTGCTTTTTGCCAGTTGCCTGGGTCATTTTTGATATCAGTGTTGTTCAGTAGGAAGCATTCAGTGCTGACTTCAGTGTTTTACATCAGGCAGCTTGTTGGGCAGCTAAGGGGCCCTCTGGGTTATAATACTGAGCTGTTGGCACCACTGATGTCTGTGTAACCCTGAATGTCTCATTGGCCCACACACTCCGTACAAACCGCTGAAGCAAACTGGCGGCCGTCTGACCAATCACAGGTTCTGTGGACTGAACACAGACAATTTTCAATTTATTTTCCTTTATATAGCGCCAAATCACAACAGACTTGCCTTAAGGCGCTTCACACAAGTAAGGTCTAACCTTACTAACCCCCAGAGCAACAGTGGTAAGAAAAAACTCCCTCTGAGGAAGAAACCTCAAGCAGACCAGACTCAAAGGGGTGACCCTCTGCTTGGGCCATGATACAGACACAAATTACAGAACAATTCACAGAACAAATATACAGAAATGGGTCTCCAGCACAAACACCACACCCATCTCTGGATGGAGCTGCACCTTAAACAGAGAGGAAAAAACAGAATCAGACATCAGAAAGACAAGAAATACAGTATAATTTGTCAGCATTAAACAACAAGAAAAACAGAAGAAATACTAAGGTGATCACCGGCCACTAGCCCTAAACTTCATTAAAAGACCCAGAATTTAGATAAAGTTGAGGCCGCAGCCCGCTCCAATTACTAATAAAATGAATTAAGAGTAAAAAGCGTAAAACAAAACTGTACCAGTATGCTAGACATATGAAAGGGAAAATAAGTGCATCTTTTAAAGTCTGGACTTGAATAGGGATGGGTATTGATAAGATTTTATCTATCGATGCCATTATCGATTCTGCTTATCAATCCAATTCCTTATCGATTCCCTTATCGATACCTCTTGTGAATTTTGTACTAAAAGTAGGCTTTACAGGTTTTCTATCTATTTCATTGAGTCTTAAAGTAAATAAATATGAAATTAGTCACTGTATCCTTGATCTCTGGACATAAATAAAAATAAACAAAACGGCGTTTCGATTTGAAGTTATTAATTCCGACTGGATTCTATCGTTCTAACTTGACTCGTCAGAGCCGCGCAGCGTTTGGAGCTGTGTGAACAGAACGGAGGACGATTCTCGTGTCTTTCTCCAACAAGACAGGAGTCCCAGTTAGTAACTTTAATCTGCACAAAAGTGACTCACGATTGACATATTCAGGGATGAAAGTGGTGAAAAACAAAAAAATCTGAAACCCAAAATTACCCCCCAACACCACCTGCAGGAAAATGTTTGAATTCTAGAAGCTGTGAAATGCAATCTGGGACTATTCCAGACAATAAACTGCAGTGAGTGCAGCATCCATTTAGGTGAGAAAAAAACCCAACTTTCCTTATTCAAATTCATTCCAGTAGTATTCTGCTCTTACTAGGATGCAGCAGTTTGGCAGATAGTTCTGGAGGAAATCACTGAAGAAATTAACAAACTGAAAATATGGTTTGAACGAAACAAACTGTCATTAAACTTGAATAAAACAGGGATGAAATGGAGGTGTAAGAGTCACTAGGTGTTCACAGGAAACATTTATTTATTTATGTTTATTGTTAGTTGCTTTTAGATTTTTTTTCTGTTTCAGGTTCTTTTTGTCTCTTTCTCTAAAGTTGTATATAATAATCATTAGATTATTAATATATAAACAACAATAAATTTATGAAATATTACAATTTGAAAACAAATGCACCCGAACGTGATGACGGCTGCAATTGCTAAATGCTAACTTTTAACATTGAAAATGCCATAGACATGCTAACGCGTTAGCATCGCTCCCGTTTTTAAGTTATAAAATGCATCTATCAGCTGTTTCAGAAGACCATAACAGGTCGGTTTAACATAGAAAAGGTAAATAATACTCATAGACGTGTGCTCTTTAGGGTTTTAGCGGGGGGAAATTAAGCGAAAGAAAGAATAAACTAATCAATAGATCGAAGCATTGCTTCGATTGGTTCAAGGTTCAGAGCAAAGCCACGCTGCAGAAAAGTTGATTACGGACCCACTGCAGGGTCTGTAATCAATGTAGAGAAGTGATCATTTTCCTGACAAACACCCCCAAAACAACGGCCACTCTGAAGGACCGATAACAGAATCGATAAGCACAAAGCTTATTGATGTCGGTGGATCAAATCATTTCTTAACGATACCCGAAAGGAACCGGTTCTCGATACCCATCCCTAGACTTGAAAGTCTCTACAGAATCTGTTTTATTGACGCAGGGAGAT